>NW_026291876.1:0-28095 GCF_023091745.1 Budorcas taxicolor
TGAAACCAATATATTTATACGAAAAATTTTGAAAAGAAAATTAACAATATTTTTTTTTCTATATAGATATTAATTTTTATTTAACATGGAAATTTTTATTACATTGGAGTTTCTCTAAACCTCTCTCAATTATTAAAATCTTAGATTTATTAAATTATATCAATCTATTAATATTACAAAGGAACAATTATTACACCACATGTAATCAAATAAGCATTCCTCAAGTAATAATCATTATGTCACGTGTAAACAAATAAGCACTCTTTCTAAAAAATAATATTATCCTTGAATAAGTGATGCAAAAAAAATGATTTTACTATCTTGAATATATCTGATACAACTTAATCCATATTCAAAACTATATCTAATAAAACATAATCCATATTCAAAACTAACTTGCAGATTTATTAAATCAAATCGTATCTTTAGTTTGTATCCTATGTATCTTAGAAATAGATTTTATCTTTATTTAAACTCATTTTTTTGTATAGATCAAATGACCCCTAATGTGTATATATATGATCTGCAATTATTTTCTTCTGCATTTGTAAAATAGGTGATAGTTGTTCATAAAATAAATCTTAGTGTCTTTTTTATTCAATGACTCCAAGTTATTATTATTTAATTTATAATTAATTTATTTGTTCAATTTGGTTTTTATTTTTTGACAAATTATTTGATGTTATTGCAATTGGATCAAATTCTGCAAACATTGCTGACAAGATGATTGTTGATATAACTATAGTTGAATTGATTTCATAATTATTACTAATATTAATTTTGTTTACTTATTATTTTTACTCATCACTATTAATTTTATTTTATGCTGCAGGAAATTGGTGTAATATCACAGTGCTTTGAAAATGTTATTGAGGGATTCAAGTTTCTATGTCACATCCTCCAAGAGGGTTTGGGATAGGCAATAGATAGAGAGAATGATAAAATTGGATTTGAGATGTACCTTACTAAAACAAGGAAGATGATTAAGGAAGAGAAAGATTTGTATTCAAGAGTGATTCACTGATTTTGTTCAATTTTTATTGTTTGATGGTTTATATATCATGTGATATTTATGATCTACTACAAATTTATTTTTGTACTTTATTTTGATATTATACTTATTTTTGATATTTTTCAATATAATATTACATATTGTTTCTGTCGATCTTTCTGGAAAATATTTTGAAATAAACTTTCCAGGAAGCCAATAAACTTTTCACGAAATAAAAAAAGGCAATAATTATTCCTATATAGATATTAATTTTTAATTATCAGAATCATTTAGGATACCATATATCGTCATCAATCGAATGATATAATTAGCTCAGTATTTCCTAGGATATTATGTCCATTCTTTTCTTTTTTTTGGTCAAAGTTTTTTTGGCACCTTTCTATGTATTGAAACCCATATATTTCTACAAAAAAAAATTGAAAAAAAATTAGCAATAATTTTTTCTTTAAAGATATTAATTTTTAGTTATGGGAATCATTTGAGAGACCATATTGTCATAAATCTAATGATACAATTGGCTCGATATTTTTTAGAATACTATTTTCATTCTTTCTTTTTTAGTCATAATATCTTCATTTTAGGACCATGCAGTTTTGGTCCCAATTTGATAGAGGTTTAACATGATTTTTTTTTTTATGTTGGAGATTGCTTAAAATTCTAATTTATTAAATTATATATCTATCAACATTATAAAGTAACAACCTTGTCACGTATAAGCAAAAGAACATCCCTCCAGAAAAAGCCATCACGCAACATGTAAGTAAATAAATTAGCACCCTTAAGAAAATTATATTTATAATTTTGAATTTACTTGATTGACAAAATCCAAACATACAACCAACCATTAGATTAAATTTAAGCAAATTAATACCCCTACTAAAAAATAAAAATGTTATCCGGTGGTGTGAAAATTTTGAATTTTGTACTATCTCGATCTTAAATACATCTTATAAAACAAAATTCACATACAAAACTAACCAACATATTTATTAAATTAGATTATGTCTAAGGTTTGTATTCTAGGTATCGTAGGAATATATCTTATCTTCAATTAAACATATTTTATCTCTATCTGTAGAAGTGTATTTAACAAAACCTATACACACAACTTCTTTATATTTTTTAATCAAATTATTGTGAATTTGTATGAGTTGTAGTCTTTTTCTCCCTTTTTTGCTTCTCATTCAAGTGTTGCTATGCATTAGTCACTTGAAAATGAGATTATTTACCTTTCTTTGTTTAATTGTTCTTTAATGAGGCACTGTTATTGTTATTGCTTATTATATTGTTTTTTTTTGTCAAATTATTATTATGCTTCGAATGCCTCAAATATTAAAATGTAACATTTACTTAATAATTTTAGTTTATTTTGACAAAGCTACAATTAAAAAACTTCAGGTTAATGCATATCCATTAAATTCCAGTTCAATGAGGTTTTTACAATTTCATTCTCATGGTTATCTTGATGTAGATAAGGAAGGTAGACTTCTATCCATTTAAGTATTAAAAAATTCAGATCATAACAAACATATGCAAGTTTCAACACTGGTTTGTTACATAAAATACCATGTTAAAGAGTTTGAGAGAACATCCACAATTGAATTTACAACGTGTATAGTTGCTACAAAGAGGTATAATGATTCAAGCATAACAATTGTAGACGTTCATCACATGGTATCTTGCTACTATTTTTTACTTCCCTTTTTTTTTTTACATGATATGCATTTATGGGAAACATAATAATAAATTTTGGTATATGTAAACAATAGTGGAAAAAAAAAAAGTAATTTAGGAGTTTATAGCGTCTTCAACTTGAATTAGATTTATATTGTGCTTCATAAAAGGTGGAGATTTCACATAGCCACCTAAATTGGTATCTCTGTTACATAGACATACAGTTCCAATATGTACCATCTCTTAACCATATTTTATTATATACTTTTTTCAAATATTGGCCAAGTTTAATCATTACAAAAAAGTTGAGGTAGAGGTTAATTACAGAGGTTTTAGTATGAGATCTTCTTTTTTTTTTTCTTTTTTTGCTTTCGAAGAGATTTGGTATGAAAAGGAAAAAGGATTAACAAATGTAGCTTTTTTGTTAGAGTTGCATTGTGTATGATCCTGAAATAGTTGTTTATATCTATACACATTCTATAAGCAAAGCAGCAACTATTTCAGAATTCAGAGCCCCAAAGTTCTCAAGTGACGTGTCATAGTATATAAGTAATTAATCGTTCATAAAGATTACAATTACAAGTTGACAAACTTTAAATAAAAAGTATAAAATTATCCTTTAAAATTTATTACTTGGTCTGTTTTTAATTTCATTATAGCAATAGATGTTTCTTCTTAAATTAAATATAATTTTAAAAAAATACTTGATCAAGTGTATAATGATAGAGATACAATCATGGATATTAATAATGATAACTTTAAATTCCTTTTTATATTCACCGAATGATGTTTATATTAACAATTGTAATTTTAACGGTGCTTGCAGTAATAGGAGTTGTTAGACCCTTTTTCAAATAAAATAAATTATCATAGTTCTATTATGTAATATGATCCAAAAAAATGTCACAAATGCATTCTATAATTTGTCAAAATGTTTCAAATGTTGAAAATATTCTTCTAAACATAATAGATAACGCACAACAAGAGAAAAGTATTTTCACTTCTATCTTAAAGCACCATTATGCTACAAGTAATCTAATAAGTACCATTTCAATAAATAAATAAATCTTACTTCTATCTAAAAGACTTAAATATTTGATTTATAAATGAAAATTCAATTAAAAATAAATAAATAAGTGAAAAAAAATTCTACATCGTTTTTAAATGACAAAGCCTTCCTCATAAAATAATTTTATTTTTCAATTAAAAGCTTAATCAATTTACAAAATTCACTTAATATAGAAAAAATAAATGATTCATCTCTTTAGCTTCTTAGCAATGATTAGATTTGGTCTAGTGTGGAACTTTTCTTTTTGTTTTTTGACAAAAATAAAGTTTGATTGAAAAAGAGATTCAACATTGAACTCGTCCTTTTTTTGATAAAGAATGGAATTGCATTATAGAAGAGTTCCAAGTTGAACTCTCTTTTTCTTGATAAAAAATAAAATTATAATGAAAAGAGGTCCAATGCGAAACTTCTTTTTTTGGTTAAAAATGAAATTGTATTGACAAAGAAGTTATATATGAATTTTTTTGTTTTGGGTAAAAAAAATGAAATCGCACAAGGAAAAGTCTAATGTGAAAATTTTATTTTCTTTTTAGTCAAAAAAAAAAAAATTGCATGGAAAAAGTGGTCTAATATGGAACTTCTTTTTTAGGTAAACAATGAAATTTGTATTGAAAAATAGGTCTAGCAAGTGACCTTTATTTCTTTTGGGGTAAAAAATAAAATTACATTGAAAAAAGATCTAAAGTGGATTTTTTTTTTGGTAAAAATAAAATTTCACTGAAAAAAGGTCCAACAAGGAACTTTCATTACATTGGACCTTGCTTAAAAGATTTTCAATTAAAATCTTAATTTATTAAATTAGATTATGATTATATCTTCAGGTTCTATTTTATGTATTTTAGGACTCTATCTTATCTTCATTTAAACTCCTTTATTTCTATTTGAAAAAAAAAATAGAAAAGAACAAAACAATAAAAAAAAACTTAGGATACAATAACCTGAGGAAAGGAGATACATATATGTATCTTTTGAAAGTTTGATCTATATAAAATAGTGCTTACTGTCATATTTTTAAAAATATAGGTGCTTATATTTGTTTTTTTTTTTGTGATGACATAGTATTTAGAGTACCTATAGATTATAGTCTCTCAAAAATGTAATTGAAAAATTGAATTAATTAATTGTATGTTTCATATTTTAAAATATTTACTTCACACCTGTGCATCGCACAGGTATAAGACTAGTTAATTTGAAGAGGTTATATCGTATTTTGATTTCTAAAACTAATTAGCCTCCCTTGACAAAATATTCTAAATACATCCTTACCATTAGAGTTTTGAGGTGGTCTCTAGTATAAACTGCTCTAAAGTGCTAGATTAAATGGTAAGACTTTGTATGTATTTATTTCAACATTTTTGGGATGTCATTCTTGATTAAGATTTTCTCATGCAATTCCTCTCGTATCCTCAAGTTTTGCAATGGGCAAATTTCATCATTGGTCCCCATTGTTAGCTTGCAATTTCAGTTTAGTCCCCTATTATTACAAAAATAGCACTACTAGTCCCTAATGTTTACAAAAATTGACGCGGTTAGTCCTTTCCGTTAAGTCAATGTTAAAATTGGTTGATAAATGATCATGTGTTGCGCACATGACCATATTATGAAGGGTAAAATTGTCATTTGACCATAATTTGGTATTTTGCTTTTCTTTTCTTTTTTTTCTTTCTTTTTTTCCTATTTTGCATCTGCGATCTTCTTCTTTTCTCACCCCCAACCCCACGCCACCCCAGCCCTACCACAAAAGACCAACACAGCCACCCCAGCCCCACCACAGCCACCACCCACCACCACAACTCCCTAACTCTAACCCACTCCTACAGCCATCTCGTTCAACCCCCACCCCCATACCTCGTGCGACCCACACTGTCACCGCCACAGCCATCTCTCACAACCCACACAACCCTCACAGCCACTGCATGAAAACCCACTTAACACGCTACAACACTCGTGCGACCCAGTCCACTCTCACTACCACCGTCGTTTCATGCACCACCCTTGTATGACCCATGCACGAAACCCTCCAACCTCACTACCACTGTGTGTGTGTTGTGTATGTGTGTATGTGTTTGGACTGTGTTTGTGTGTGTGTATTTTGACTGTACTGTATTGGTGTGTAGTGATGGAGGAAGAGAACCAAATAAAAAAAATGTTAAAATGTTAATTTTGTGATTAAAAGGGTATATTTGAGAATTTACTTAATTAGTAAGGGCACAATGGTCATTTTACATGAACAGTAATTTTTTCCATCCATTTTTAACGGTAAGGACTATTTCTATCATTTTTTTTCAAACATTGAGGACTAGTAGTGTCACTTTTATAACAATAAGGACTAATTTGAACTTATAAGCCAACAATGAGGACTAATGGTGAAATTTGCCCTTTTGCAATCATACCATTTCACCTTAGTCATAAAAGTTGAACACCCCCTCTGATACAGATATAAAAAATAGCCCAAGTATCAAGGCGGCCTAAAGCCTATGATAACAAAAGTAGCCCACATTGCAAGACACTTGTCATAAAAATAGCATGCAAGGACAAAAGGGGACCACCCCCAAAATGCAACCAGACTACTATAAATAGCGTAAGGAAAGTGAATGAAAGGGGGGGAATTAATTCTTTACTTTTTTCAAATCTGTCAATTCATATTTACCCAAGCCAAATACTAATTCTCTCGTGCGAGGAAAAACACTCAAGGCTTTTTCCGTGATTCCAGTTAGGGACTCGGGTGCCCTTATTTCATATCTTTATTGGTACTGCCCCATAAGAAAAATCAGTAGGCTGGTCAAGTAGCCTTTTTGATGCATAAGATAAGCTGGAGGGCTTCTGCACCCCAATCATTCTATTTTCGTTTGTGGTATTCCTTCTAGCCTTTGAAAGCTTCTTTCATTGAATTCAAAGATCGATGGCTGTGAAGTATGCTGCGAATGAGGAGGTAACCCCCGTTATTTCTTTCATTTTCCTTGTGTAGGTCTTCAACTCGGATCAGGGGATTGGACCAGCGCTCAGCTCGGCTCGACAAATTTCACACTCAACACCCTCTAACATAAGCAAGCATGTACTGACTATAAAATCATTGCAAAACTTTCTCATTAATTAGCGAACTTAAACCTCTACTTAACAAGATCTTAATAAATCTTAATCAGTTTCTTTTGTTGCTAGGCGACAATTTGTTGATAATGTGTATATTTCTTTTGAATATTTGCATCGCCTAAGAAAGTAAGATGGTACGGTGGATAATGATAAATTTATGGCTATAATTTTTTGTTTTGCTAAGCATTATCGCTATAAAATTGAATATGTTTAAGGCTTAGAATGATTTTTTTTTAGGATGACGTGGAAACTCTGTTGGCGGAATTCGATTACTAGATTATCCGTCAGATCCCGACTACCAATGGCGGAGCCACTCCTGGAGTACGGGGGCTGCAACCCTCACTCAATTAAAATTTTGTCTCAAAATGTGTGTATTTTTTATGTGTTTTTGGAATGAAAAATTAGTTTAGCCCCACTGAAAAAAAAATATTTATATATGAGTGTCTAATTGTTTGATTTTAGCCTTCACTAATGACAAATCCTGGCTTCGCCCCTGTCGACCATCAACTAGTAAACCCCTGGGGCAGTGGTGCGGCCCCACACATACACCATGTCAGTTAAGAACATAACTTCAGGATAATAAGGAATGTCAAACCTTCGTAGGAGAGCAATTTCACCCTATTACCGCTAGACCATATCAGGGCAGCTCGGAATGATTATTGACAGTCATGCAAAAGCTAAGTTTTCGATTTAAAATTGCTCAAATTTGCAGAAACACGAGGCACCATGAGAGGGGTACAAAACTTTGTAAGGGAGACCAAACATCACACACCTATTTTTTGCTGACGATTTCCTCGTCCTTAGTCATGCGACAAAAGAATTAAAGAAGAAGGGGTTTATATTGACGACATTTTAAAAAGATACGATAAGTGGATGCTCAGGTCAGTGCATGAATACTATACAAAATGCTAATGTCTTTATCAGCGAAAATGGCACAAATGAGGAAAAAAGGTAGATATATAAATAAAGCCCTGGGGGAATAGACACTATGATCGAATTTTCGAGGGGAAGGAAAAGAAAGTAAGATAGACGAAAAAAATCAAAAAGGAAAAGAAAGGAAAACTTTTTCCTCTTTTGAATTGAAAAGGCAAAAAAAAGAAAAGAAAAAGTATTTTATGAATTACATTAAGTAAAAATTCTCTCATTCGATAGTGTTAATAATACAACACTATCATGTGAGTGACACGCACTCCACTGTATACGAAACCCACACTTCCCGTTAAGTATAGGGGTGGGACTCGTATGTACGTAGTCGAATGGGAGTAGGTGTCCCTCCTGTTATTATTGGTAAGGTGACTGATAGCCATAGGTGGGATCATAGGAAAATGAATGGCATTTTCTGTTGCAGAGACAATTAAAGATTTAAGACTCAACATTCCACTGAGGTATGCAGGTGCAAAAGACAAAGGCTGTTGGGTTGCAAAGTCAGCAAAAGCTGAGATCTAATGGCAACAAGGGCCGGATTGGAGAGACAATTGGTGAGCATGAGTAGAAAAGAAGTGGATACAAATATGGAGTTTGCCTATTCGAAACTTCGTCTTTGATTGACTTAGGTTTTGTTTGGCCTACTTTTTTTATAGTTAAAAGTGTTTCTTGTAAATTTAGAAACTGATTTCACATGTTTGACCCATTTCTAAAAGTACTTTTAAGTAAAAGTTAAAGCTGAAAAAAGCTAAAAAACAAGAAGCTCCAAATGAGAGCTTTTCAAAATAAGCTTTTGCGAAACTGTTTTTATATAATACGAGAAACTGTTTTCTTTTTCTTTCTCAAATATAACCCTTTATATTTTTTAAATTACAATATTACCCTCAAATTTTCTAAAAGCTCAATATTATCAAATATAGGCCAAACAGTCTACAACTTTTGTTCAACAGCACTTCTAACCAAAGCTCTACTGCAAAAGTTTTACAGCTCAAAAGTAAAATTTGACAGTTAGGTCAAACAGAACCTTAGGCACTCCTTATAGATATGCTTAATTGGCATACTGGTAGTTAAATTAGCATGCTTACAGAAGGCGGTTAAAGATGATAAATTTTCTTAGTTGAAGTGAAGGGATTGAAAGTACAATACACACTTTTTTTTTTTGGTGAGGAAAAGTCATTTTAGTCTGTAAGAAATATGATAATTAAGTATCAAATAAGATCCTATAAATTTCAAAATCTCTCCACAAGTTCTTACACTTAAATTTCTTTTGTAATTGTTTATAAAAAATAAAAAATAAATGCACTAAAATACCAATTTTACCCTTGTAATTGGACCATTGCATCCAACTATATATCTATTGGACATTTTTTTTTTAAACAAAATTAATTTCTAACTTGTTTGTCATAATGTGATTGTATTAATATAATTTTCTTTTTAACCAAGAAGTAAAGGTCAAATTAACTTTTTATAGCCAAAACTCCTTCTGAATGTGTTGTTGCATGAAGCAATGAAAATTTGCTAATCTATATCATATTCCAAGGAAAAAATGACATTTTAGTGTATTATTGCTTTTTTCATCAAATATAACAAAAGAAATTAAGGTACGAAGCCTTGGGAATTGAGAGATTTTCAAATTTATAAGGACCTATTTGATACTTATCATGTCTCTCAATGACTAAAATAACTTTATTTTTTATTCAAGGGGAGACTTAAACCATACGACATATATTAAAGAATGTTATCTGCGAGAATTGATCACGAAACCTCTCGCACTCACAATGAGAGATATACCACTAGACCAAAGGCCTGGTGCGGTAAAATGGCTTTTTTTTTATTCAAGGGTAATTTACCGAAATGGTCCTACATCTTTGTCTTTTTTGATATTTAAATCCCGTATCTTTCATTTTAGAAAAAATGGTCCTTTATCTTTCATTTTTGTGACAATTGTTAGTCCTTGGAGCAAAATTCATCAAAAAATAACGTTAGTGAGCATATAAATGGCACATGATCGCAAAATGCATAAACTTTAGGATGTTTATATTTTATTGCATGACAATTTTACCCCTAGAGATTTATAAATTTTGCGTCTACGTGTCATCCACGTGCTCATTAATGTTATTTTTTTGACGAATTTTACTTCAAGGACTAACAATTGTCACAAAAATAAAAGATGAAGGACCATTTTATCCAAAATGAAATATACGGGACTTAAATGTCAAAAATGACAAAGATGTAGGACCATTTCAGTAAATTACCCTTTATTCAAATAGAGGCTTAAAGTCATACATATATGTAGAAGTAACCAACGAGACTCGAACTTGCAACCTCTTTCAAATACTGCGAGTATTATGCCGTTAGACCAAATGGTCTTTGGCAAAATGATTTTTTCCCTTGTGAAGAACTAATCTTGAAGTTTTTAGGTTAGACTTTTTCCTTAGGAGCATGTCTCAGCAGCACAAAAACAAGGGTTTCGCTCGTTATAGGACTTTTTTGGACAAAAACATATAGATCATTTCTAACATTTATAATTCAGGGTTCTTCATATAAATTTACAGAAACTACTCCTGGTACAAATACATGCATACAAAGCGTGCACACAGATGTCAACTAGTGCATACGCATTGTGCATTTTATGCTGAAATAAAGATTTTAAAATACCAGCATGTTGAAAATAATTTAGATTTTGGTATAATTACATAATTGGAGTATTAATTTAGAATTAAATTAAGGAAAGGGTAAAGGTCTAGTTTAGTCCATTATGTTTTGTGTAAATGACACTTTCATCCACTATCTTTCAAAATGAATCTGTTAGTCCATTATCTTTGGTGTAAATAATACTTTCATCCATTATCTTTCGAAATGAGCTTTTTAGTCTAATATGTTTGACATCAATGACGCCATTAGTCCAATATGTTTCCTCTAATATGTTTTGAAGTTGGACTAACAACGTTACTTATGTGAAACATATTAAACTAAAAGGTTCATTTCGAAAGATAATGGATGAAAATGTCATTTATACCAAAGATAATGGACTAAAAGGTTCATTTTGAAATATAATGGATGAAAGTGTCATTTACACAAAATATAATGGACTAAACTAGACCTTTACCCTTAAGGAAATAATAAGTTTTTTTATTAGATTAGGTTTCCTAATAGTTGAGTTTTATATTCTTGTTTACCCTAGGTTTTGTAACCTATAAAATAGGTTCTTCTATTATAATTTGCAATGTCGAATAATATATAATGTAGTCGTTTTAGTTATTCCTTTTGTTTAGAACCACCGTTGGTGGTGGCTCTTACAATTGTTTGTTTCCGCATATGTTTTCAGTATTTTTTTGTTTAACACAACATTGCTATACATTATTTAGGTGATCCTTACCGTCCTCTATATGAAAAGAAATCTTAATATAAACAAAGATGTGATGTTTAGTGTAGAAATCTTACCATCTAAAGGGAATTTGAACCATGGCTCGCGTGACATAAAGCCATTATTTGAAGCTAATAGAAGTTTATACATGGTACTAACTGATAGTTTCTGAAATTTAGCACATGTAAAAGTAAGCAAGCGTAGCTCTTCTAGAGTAGTATTTCACTGATGGCTCGAGCATACGATGTCCCTCCAGACTCGCCAGATCTACTTCGATACTGAAACATGATATCATTCCCAAGGCCATATCTCTGTCACACAGCTTACAGAATCACTTATGGCTCCTCCATTATTAATGCTGCCATTGAAGGTATCTAGATTTTCAAGCTGTCCAAAGGTTGAACTTTGCACCGACGAGGGCACTCCCGGGTATGTAATATCATCTCTTGCACGAACAATATTAATTGTAGGAGACATGTTATTGTTGCTAAATGTCTGGGGAGTGTAAATGTTCAAGTAATTTTGAAGAAGATGACTGGTACTGGAGGTGAATGAGCCTCGAGCAACCATATCTTCAGCTAGTTTCACCTGTAATGAAGTACACATTCAATCAGGAGACATTCTATATATGTAGTATATGCTAGATAATGCTTACATGACAATCAAACTCAAACCTAACAAGAACCCGCGCGTGGTGCCCCAAGCCCAACCTACGGAAGCCTCCACCATTTCTCAAGAACCTGTGGTGCCCCAAGTCCAACTTATGAAAGCCTCCACCATCTCTCAAGAACCAGTGGTTCCTAAATCCACCATCTCTCAAGGTTTTTCTTCTCAGACGTTCATGTTTTTTTGAATCATCCCGAATCCAAAACCCCTTCCCCTTTATCTAATAAAGGCTCCCCTAAGTCTTCCAAACATGATTCTACACCATCCAAATCCGATAGACCCATTTTTAATTATCCCCTTGGAAACAAGGCTCACCGAGCTTACCCAATCAAAAGGCCTCGAGCCCAAATGCAATCTCGTTTTTGGGTATTTAATAATAAAATAAGTTAAGGTCCTCTTGGTCTCTTTCTTCTAAACTATATCCTAACTTTAACTCTCAAATTACCTTTGTGCCTTGTCAAATTATAACATTTAACTATGAACCGAGAGAGTATATATATGTGAAGGAGAGGGGATGAAAGCAATAATGGAACCTTGGCTTTCAAAGCTTCAACGTCTGACTGAAGCACCCGGTTATTAGTTGTGGCATCTTTAAAATGATGCGTAGCATTTGAAAGCTGCTTGGACAAAGATGCACTTGCTCGCCTTAGTTGTTCAACCTAAGTACAAAAAAACAACTATGACATCCATGAGAGAGAGTTTTATCACCCTGCAAAATTGAATGGTTCGGTTTTATTAAGTGATCACTTCATCTAAAAGTTTAAACTTTAGAGAGGAGTTTATTATATTTATATATTGCCTTCAAGGACAGTTTTGATGTATTTAAATAAATAACAACGATACTTGAACACAAGAATGTTTGGTAACCTAGCTTCAAAGTGATCCATGCACACTCCTTTATGTTGCTTACTTTGGCTTCAAAGCAATATGTGTAGTTTCTGGTTTTTATGAAGTTTTGTTTTATAGCTAGCTTTTAGGTATACCGACAAGTTAGAATTAAATGAAGGGTGAAATTGAGGATGATACATTAGTGTTTGTACTTGAACCTTTTGCCAGTTTTCTCATGAGATATATTAGTCTAAACCTAAAATTTTGCAACCCGGATCCCACGTCCCAATTTGCAATATGTTTGCGTTCTGAAAGGTCTGAAACACTTCAATTCACATTCCAATTCGTTAAAATTGGCAATACAAATAATATACACATTTTTACCAAAAAAATAACAAAAGAGAACTCCTACTAGATTTGGATGCCAGAATTAGTAATTAGACTAAACTCCGCAAAAAAGTGATTTTATAATTAGAAAATAGAAAATACCATTGATCTACATAATATTTGGTAAACGAACTCAAAAATTCTTCAGAACGTATCATGAACCCAATCAACGTACTCAAGAATATTTCTACCCTCATTGTACCCTATAAACTTCTAAGTGTCGTACCCTGTACCTACACTCGTATGACGACTCGTAACGTATTGCGAATCTCGTAACTATGTTTGGATATGCCCATATGGACATGTATGTGCATAATTTAGGAGTCGTTTCTTATTTTTAAGCTGTAACTGGGATCAAATTCTTATTTTCATGCAATCCCCTGTTTCAACAAGCACATAGGGAAGAGACCAGCATTTTATTACAGCAGATCTAAAAACTAAATGCTTGTGTTTGTTACTAGAATTCTCCCTCTCTTCTTGACTTATTGTTTCCAAAATCTTTTGCATAAACACTTTAATAACTGCTTGGAGAATTAGATACCTGCTGTTCAAGTTCTGCCAAGTGTGTCTGCTTCCTTCTTCTCGAGCGACGAGCAGACTCCCTATTCGAAACCATCCTGAAAGAGGGATTCATTAGCTCGTTATTTAGTACGAATCAGTGAAATGACAGAATACATAAAAATTATTCCACAGGCTCTAGAAGGTATCCCAGGGAACTACTATGAGAATTTAGAAATCCAATGCTAAGGATCTTTAAGATTAATGTTAAGAACACAGACTAAGTTGAAAGCTTTTGCGTTCACCGGTTCCATAGTTTCTTTCGTTGCTACAGCTGATAAAAATCGTTGTTTTAGACAATGCATATGTAGAAAGCATATTTCTTTCTAAGCATATATATACCTTTTGATGTGCTTTGTGTCGATAGGGTCAGTGCTTTGTTCACATGAACCAGCTTCTGTGCCATTGTCATCGTCATCTGATTGATCGTTCGAGGAATTACTGATTGCTTGATTCCCTCTGCCTGTTGGTTTAGCAGCTGATCTTGGATTGCCAACTGATTGAGCAAAATTGTAAGAGAAAAGAACATATGAACGCCTCAATACATATACTATAAAATTATCTGTCGCCACGCGACTACATAGAATGTCGTGGAACTGTATTATTGGTGAATCTGGAGTAGGGGAGCCCAGGCCGACAAATTAGTCTCCCGGATGGCTCGGCAGCCGATGTGCCTTGGCTCTCTGGAAGTTCCCAGCCTGGGCGGATAAATTAGCTGTCCCCAGGAGTTGATCTATATTGGCTTGAACATATATAAGTGTACATTCTCAATTTCGAAAAATGTATTTTTTCCCTTTTTTTTTATTTTTTTTATAAAAAAATTATTATATTAAATTTTTTTAACTTAGATGTTTGAGTCAGCCACTGACTGTCCCGGCAGATTACAGCAGGAATAGTCTTTATATGTTTTCTGCCCAGGAGCCCCTATTCCAGATCTCCAATACTGTACATACCATATATTGATTACATACCATATATTGATGATTGAGAGTCACTTGTCACTGTAATGCTGGAATTATTCAGAGTGGGATTTTGAGACGACAAAGCAATATCTGTTGCTGCACCATTGTTTGAAAAACCATTTCTGATGTCCTGCTTTTGACACAAGAAGAAATGGCAAACTTCTAATTAGCAGATTACTAGAACCCGGGATAATGTACGATTAGTTACACATAATCGGATCATTATCCTGATCGAGTGTTCCACAATATCCTTTCTGTCGGGTTTGTAATAAAATGTTCTAAATTCGAATCATGACTACGGCCTCCATTGAATAAAAAAAAAATTTCATATCTGTTATGGATGGATAGGTATGATCGAAGACTTCTGCCCACCTCAACTGTTGTATATTTTCCTTTTTTCAGTTCATGATAACTATTAGAATATATAATTGTTTCACATGAAAAAATTAAAAAATTCAAAATGGTTATGTAAGATTCTAAACTACTCTTGCTAATAGTACGACAAAAATTGACAGACACCGAAAGCCGTGATGTTGTGGCTTTTTTCCTGTTTATATCTCAACAATTTCAGAGGTTGTAGCAAGTATCTCTATATCAAAAGGGAAAATTGCACAAACAATCCTACTATTTCCACAAAATATTAAATTTGTCTCTATTATTTTTCAAAAAATTTAAAGTTATCCCTATTGTTCAAAATTTGACAATTTAGTCTCTATTATTTTTTTTTTTTTTAAATTAATTCCTATTGTTCTCCAAAAAAATCAATTTAGCCAATTTAGGTATAATTAAATTAAAACTTTTTGAAAAATAATAAGGACTAAATTGACTAATTTTAAACAATAGGGACGAATTTAAAAATTTTGAAAAATAATATAAATTAAATTGATTAATTTTAAATAATAAAGATTAAAATTTAAAAAATAATAATAAGGACCATTTGTGCAAATTTCCCATGTGAAAATATGAACCTAAAGTAAAGCCAAGTCCACGGTATACATCAAACACAAACTTGACACTCTAATTTTCAGTTTGTGTCATACCAAGATAATGGATGTAATTTTCAACATGATGGTCATGCATAAAAGTTTACAAAAATGTAAAATAACATAGAGTATTGTTATATATCATTATATATATCAAGGGTGATATTTCAATCATCTATCTATACGTATATGACAAGAGTTTATACTATATAAAGAGATATTAGATATTTCATACATGAATATTTATAAAGAGTAAAACATCACTTGAACGGACGAATGCCAAAGGGGATAACGAACCTGATTTACCGAAAAAGAGACATCACGAAAACTTCTGCCACCATTGTCGAAATCAGAAGGACCATTACTATCACTACCTCCACAGACATTACTATCTTTCTGGCCATTTTTGTTCACAATTTCTGGACTTCTCATGTTCTTGAACAGTTCCTCAAGAGCCAACTCTGAAAGGCTTCGTTTCATGTAAGAACAAGAAAAAATGAACGCTGATCTCTTTTTATCCATTGCAAGCACTCTGGTTTAGAAAAATTTTACTGAACTTCTTGCTTAGAAATGAAGTTAAGAGTTGGAAGAGAGAAAGAGGAAAGAGAGAAGGGGAGAGAACTCAAAGTAGTTGCATGGTTATATAGAAAAGATGGTAAAGAAAGTAGCCAAAGTATTCAAAAGGGAAAATTTCACATTTAGTCCCTATTGTTTATAAAATATCTCAATTTAATTCATATTATTTAAAATATCTCAATTGAGTCCCTATTATTTTACCAAAAGTCTCAATTTCGTCCCTATTATTTAAAATGTCTCAATTTAGTCCCTATTATTTCGTAAAAAGTTTCAATTTCGTCTCTATTGTTTTTAAAAAGTTTTAATTTCGTCCTTATTGTTTTCTTAAAGTTTCAATTTTGTCCCCATTATTCAAGGACTAAATTGAATTTTTTTGATAAACAATAGGGACGAATTTAAAACTTTTTGAAAATAATGAAAAAGAACTTGAAACTTTTTGAAAAATAATAATGACGAAATTGAGAAACTTTAAACAATAGGGATGAAATTAAAATTTTTAGAGAAATAATATAGACTAAATTGAGATATTTTAAATAATAAGGACTAAATTAAAATTTTTTGTAAACAATAGAGACTAAATGTGAGATTTTTCCTATTCAAAACATATGGGACAACCGTGTGTGTGGGCCCAATCTTAGTGCGTAAGATTACACGTTAAAGTGATTCACGGGCATTTTTGTACTTGACCCAATCTATTAATATGATTCTAGCTTTGGTGTCAAAGATCAATTTAATTTTTGGAGTGCTAACGATGTTCTTTAAAAGTAATATAAAGTTGGCTTACACTTTCTTTTAAATAAAAAAAGGGTAGCAAAAGTATGCCGATATGACAACACAACTTGAAAATCCATGCCAAGTGTGGGTTCAAGCCTAATTGTGTTTTACTCTTATTTATTATTGCAGCTGTGGCATCGATAATAACACCTCGAAGTTTTGATAACGTATAACTTATAGGCCATTGGTGCTATGGTATAGAAAAGTAATTGCAGGTCCATAGTTAAATTACGCGCAACTCTAATATGGTACTTACCCATTTATTATACTAATAATTAAAAAAAATAAAAAAAAATAGGCAAAGTATGTTCATAGTCAGAAACAAAGAAAGTGGGAATCATTTGCATGAGATAAACTAAAGCAAGGGCAATGTGGTTCATTTATCAAAATGTCCTCGGACATAGGCTAGAATTGCTAGATTAACTTTTCCTCCGTTTGCTTAACGACTAGGGAAAGGTCGACGTGTTTGGTGTAATGTTCAAAGTGTTTTCTCATTGAATATTGAGGAAACTACATAATATTTTTATATTTTATTAAAAGTACACAATACTTTTTATATTTAAAAACGTAATTGATTATTTTTCTTATATTTTATAAAAGTAGCTGAATACTCCTCTCTATTTTAAAACGTAACTAACTACCTCATATGTTTTATAAAAAAAATTATTTATTTTAATAGGAGGTATTCAGCTACGTTTTTAAAAATACAAAGGGATAATCAGCTACGTTTTAAAACACAGGGAGGTATTCAGCTATTTTCATAAAATACAAGAAGATAATTAGCTACGTTTTAAAATACAAGAGAATATTATATACTTTTAACAAAATATAAAAAGTATTAAGTCGTTTATTCTTGAATATTTGATCTTGGAATGAAATTAATCTCTTTATTAACAAGGGTGGGGTTGCGCATAATAGATTTTCTATATCTTACATTTGCAAGAACCATGTGCACTCGTTACAACCTTTGCCTAAAAAAGTTCTAAGCATAACCACAATAATTTTTTGAATAGAGTCATTTATCTTATAAACATCTATGTATTTCCCTTATATACGGATTTATTTCTTCTTTAAGATATTATTCATGAATTTATATAACACTTCACAATAGAGATATCTCTCTCATTAATTATTGAAGTTGTATCCATTTAATAGTGATAGTTAATGTTGAGGGAAAAAGCCCGAAAAACCAGCAAACACTACACTGACAAGTGGATAGTTGAGAACGAGCAAGCTTTGACCTGATGGTTGAGGTAATTTTTTTTCTTTTTTTATTCAAGAGAGGCCTAAGACCGTAAAATGTAACCAGTGAGAACATGTTACCTTAATCAACAAATCGATAAACGAGAATGCGTTACCTAATAATGAGATAATGAGCAATGCTGATAATAGCAAATGATTCCTAACTTCAACAAAATTAGAGTACGATATATTCGACTATTCGGCAACACGTTTAGATAAGTAAGGCGATGAATCGTACCTCTATCTCTATGTGCTATAGTGGTAGTTGAGGTAATTTTTGTTTTGTCCAGTCGACTATATATCCATCTCTCAACTCGCCTTATATCTCCACAAAAATTCTATAAACTTCCAAAAAGTGGATATTGTCCACAAAACATAAATGTCCAACGATTGCTGAAGAAGAAAAAAAAACGAATGACAATCTATTAATGCAAAGTCCTTCTAGATCCCTTGGTAAGATCGTCTAAATACCTTTTACTTCTTCTTTTTGGCAATCTCACATTACTTACACAAATCTCTTTTTTGCCCCAAAAGGCACTCTATGTTTGGATTGCACGAGGGAAAGGAAAGGCAAGTAAGGAAAAAGAAAAAATAAATAAATAAAGAAATGAATGGAAGAGATTCTCTTGTTTGGATTTTTTTTAAAAAAATTAATAAAGGAAATGAAAGAAAATAATTTTATGACTCTTTGTTTGAATTAGAGAATGAAAGAAAATGAAAGGTTAATAATGAAAGAAAATGAAAGGTTGTTATATTAATGATATAATTAAAATGATGTAAAGGTACTTCACAAACCCCAAATTAGGAGGAGATAAGAGGGTTAAGTTTAGTGTGAGCAACCATCACTTGAGACTTAAATGATCTTAAGTTCGAGTCATCTAAGGAGTAAGTGGGGAACCATTATTGATCTTTTTTTAAAAAAAAAAATCGAGTCATCTAGAGAGTAGGTGGGGAACCATTGTTGATCTTTTTTCAAAAAAAAAAAAAAACCCAAATTAGGAGGATTCTTTAATTCTCTCCATAACATTTTCTCTCTTCTAAAAATCAATCCAACCAAAGAAAGGAATTTTCCTATCCTTCCTCTTCCTTTCCTTTCCTTTACTTTCCTTTAATCCCCTATTTGGATTGCACAAAGGAGAGGAAGGAAAAGGAAAGTGAAGGAAGAAAAATAAAAGAAAGGAAATGAAATGAATTACTTTAAATTTGTTTGAATTGTAAAAACAAAAAATAATGGAAATTAAGGAAAGGAAAGGAAATAATTTTATTATTTTTTGTTTGGACTAAAGAAGGAAAGGAAATGAAATGATAATTTTAAATACAAAACTACTTAAGTACTATTTTTTTAATTTTATAACCATGAGATATGTAGAGGCAAGAGAATTTTTTTACACAAAACCTTTCATTTCCTTCCAAAACACCCCAAATTAAAAGGATAGTAAAAATTTTCTCATTAAAAAAAATTGAAGGATTTTAGAACCCCTCCATAACTCTTCCTTCCTCTAAGTTTGCAATTCAAATAAGAAAAATAATTGAAAAATCCCTCCCTAATATTTCATTTCCTTTAATATTGTCAATCCAAACAAGCTGTAAAAGTACAATCCAAACACTTTTGCTTGTATTGTATTATTTGGTTTACATACCGAAATTGATAACATTCAAAATTATGCAAGATTATACACGAAAAATCTTTTTTTTTTTGGCTCTTTCTTTAACCCTTTGTCTCAAAATCTTCCTCCACTAACAAATTTTTTTGAAAAAACTCTATCTATTTATCAGATTCATAATATCCTTCTTCCGTATTCTAATTACCAAGAATTAATCAATGCAATTCTACCTGATCTAATGGTCAAAACATTCTAACACTTAACTTGAGCTTTAGAATTTTCTCAAAAGAGAATCCTATGATAATCTAATTTTCTCTGTCTTTTCAAATAAAGCTTCGAGCCTCTCACAATCGAGCTAATCACGAGACACATGGACTTGGACCAAATCAGACATCAATTAATATTTTATTATCTGTTAATCATTTGTGGGTAGAAGTCATTATTCAAGAAAGACATCCACTTTCTCTCTATCTCTCTCTCTATTTTTCGGAAAACCAATCCAACGGTTTTTCTGACTAGATATTTATTTCCATATATATATAAATAAATAAATAACCTAATATAACTGTTTTTAAACTAGAAAATTATTTCAATGCATGGAATTTTTTAAGTCGAAGCCGGTGGTAATTCAGTAAATACAATGAACTAGAGACCATTTTTTTCTCACAAGAATCGGATGAAGTTGTACGTACGTAGTTATTTATTATTGATCAAAAGTTTAAAATTTAAATTTATATCCTCTTATTACAAATATTATTTGCCCCTCAACTAACTTAAAATATGTATTAGAGCATATTATTATATCACGAAATTTATAATCTTAAAACGAATATCGTATAAGGTGTGTTATTCGTCAAAAAGAAAATCTAAATCACTCTGCGTTAGAGGGGCCTTCAATAGGCGTAGGTTGGCTATTTCACATTTTCTTGGTTTATATATATTCGTTAGTTTGACTAAAACTAGTTATATCAAAAAATGAATCAGGGGCTTTTCATCGAAAAAAAAAAAGATTTGGGCAAAACAAAGTATTGATTTGGACATCCACCAACCAAAAGCTGCTGCTATACATCATGCTATGTTTTAAAAGTTGAACGTGGTGCTAAACAAAGATTGTCTGCTCAAAACTTGTTGTGCTCAAAGATTGGTCCAAATCCCACTTTTTTTTTTTAATTTAAAGAAATGACTAAATTAATATTACATTACATAAAAATATATATATATATTTATTAAGAATTAATTTTAAAATTTTTTACACATAAAATAAAAATTAACTTGGGATTTCTTATGCACAAAATAAGAACTATATCACTACTAAAACAAATGCCTAGTGACATCTAAATCCCACTTTACTTTGTTTAAAAAAGATTTTAACTTTTTATCATCTCTGGCACCATCTATATATCTTCCTTAATGCAGTTACCTAGTCAACTTGGCCTCTTTGTTAAAATCACTCCACACTTATCTAATAACTAGTACAGCAGCTTTATCAACCACGCGTCGCAATAAGCCATGGACGAATCCTCTAACATGGTGCTTTTAGTTTGCCTAAGATTATCCTTAATTCTAATGGTTCAGATTAATATTAGTGTTGGACACGTAACCTCATGAAGATTAATCAGGTGGACAAGTATTCCATAGGGCGTAATTATATTTATAGGAGATTGTATGTGAGGATATGATCCTAATGATTTTTGTCTTCAAGATATTAATGATAAATGAGCTAAATTTACCAAGAGACTCAAATCGCTTCAGTGATTAAGAAACAAAGATTGAATATGATAGAGGGACAAATCTCGCGACACTAAGTGATTGTTTTGTCATTGATGGAACATATATAGTTGGTTCATATCTGACTTGACTACTCATGAGATCCAAGGTCGGGGTTATCGATATTTGTCCTAACATATGAATCCGAGGTCAGGAATCAAAACTATTCCCTAGGCTTTAAAAAAACAGTTATAACAGAATTTGATAAAATCCTATCAAATCAAGAAAAGATGTCCTTAATAAGGTATAAATATCATTCATTCATTCTCAAAGGAAATATAACTCATTTACACTATACACTTTCTAAATCCTCATCTGTCTTTCTAAACAAATCACACAAAAACTAACTTAATCATTAGAGTGTTTAATCTTATTTTTGTGCGTAGATCGAGCTCAAAGTGAAGACCCAAATTTCTACCTTAACAAAATATAAAGAAGGTTTTTATTCTCAAGTGCTGATAATTAATTAAAGTCACATACTCCTACTCAAAGTGATAATAGATGAAAACAAGTAAATGAAATCAAGTAAAACCTATGTTATAAGCTACTTCTAAGGATATATTTAAGACTTGTTGGATTGATTGTATTGCTTTTATGTGTGTTGTCTGCTGTCACATTTATAGTGAAAATTAATTTGATAACCGTTGATGATTATTTAAACTTGTTTATCTATCTTTTCGTTAAGTAGTCACGTGTCATTTATCGACTTTTAGCATTGACAAAGACAAACTGATAACCATCATTATAATCGTTGACCATTTTTTTTTGCTCCTATCTCATGATCTATCCACAATCAATTAAATGGATAATAGATCCATTTGAAGGATGTGACTAAAATGAACATATTGCCCAAGGTAGAGGCTTTAAAACTGATAGAGCTTCATTTTCAATTCTCCTTTATAAAAATGTACGTCTCTCTCACCATATTGTGATTTATATATACTCACTATATAAACTCATCGCTTCTCCTTGTAATGAAAATGTGTTCAAAATATTGCAAAGAAATAAATAATGCTAGTCCAATGAATACAACTATATGATGAGAACACGACAAGAAAAAAATAATAATTATATGATGAGAAGGTTTTGAACAAATTATTCTTGGCCAGATTGTCCAAATAAACCTAAGTTATTTAACGGATTCTGTTTTGATGCTTATATTTTGTTTGCCTTAACTTAGATCCCAAACTTTTTTATTACTTTTTTTTTCTTATCCCTATCTCTATCCCTACCTCTAAGATTCGAACCATAACCATATGTACAAGTCAGAAGAGGTAGTCTACCAACTAAGCTTCTCGCCCTCCCAAACTTTCTTACTTGGACCGCATTAGTTTCATGGAGCAATGGATAGGTAATTATCTGTTTAAAAGCTTTAACTAAAATAACAAAGAATGTTAACTTTTTTTTTATTTCCTCAATGTCCCTTCTAACAGACGACTTTAGCCAATTTTCGGATTAGAAATTAATGTTCCACTACTTTAGGTATCAAATTTTTACAAATGGAGAAACTAGGGATATATGACAATATGGTATATTAGAAAGAACAATGCAATAAAACAATGGCGGTAGAAAAATGGCAGTAGAAAAGATTTTTGTTGGGTTTTTTTTTCCCTCAATTCTATTGCGCTTTTTTTTTTTTTTTCCTTTTTTGCCTTCGGAAGAACAATGGCAGTAGAAAAGATTTTTGTTGGGCTTTCAGAATATGCAAGCAAAATGGTAGCTGGATCTTGAGTTGTTGAAGGCGTGTGGTGAAATAAAAGAATTGGGAAATCGGGTTTCAAATCTAGGGATTGGGAATTAGACTAGAGTAGAATTTTGATAAGTAGGGAATCACATGGTGATTGTAGAACATATTGATTCATTCTGCATTTTCCTTTTGCCGTTTGGGAATTAAATTTGGTTTTAATTTATGCTTTGTGATGTTTATGTCTAATCTGGAAATTCTCTGTGAATTAAATTTGTATTTAGAGATTGACAATATGCCGGCAATGAATTTTTTAGTTAGTAAAGATGGTCTTGTTTAGATTTGGATGTGTGGATTCAAATGTCTAGTGGAGGTGAGTGTAATAAAGGTACAATGGTAGAGTATGGATGAAGAAGATGAAGATAAAGATGAAGAAAAGAAAAGCTAAACAGAAAAAATAAACAAAAGACGCTTTTATTCCTAAAAGTAGAGATATTTTACTATCATGTGAGCAACACATGCTTCTTCCATCAGTTTTTTAACAGATTGACCGAAGAAGACTAACGGTGTCTCAACTTGAAAAAATAAGAGAATGAAACAAATCACTTTTGAAGATAAGGGACCACATTGTTAATGAAGTTAAAGATAAATGGTCAAAAGTGGTATTAACCCAAAAACCAAAAAACATAAGGGAAAGGAAATGAAGGAATTTTAAGGTTTCTTATGATTGGAGAAGAAAATGATAATATTAATATAAAGTTACTAAAATACATAAAAGCAAAAATGAAAAATGGAGTAGTAATTTTTTTGTTAAGATAAGGAAGTATTTGTCATTTTATAAACTATTGTTTCCTTTCCTTTCCTTTTTTTCCCAATTTAAGAAAAATATATTAATACGTTGTTAAGGATTTTTCAGTAATTCAATTTCTCTTTCCTTAACAAAAATTTAATTCAAGAAAAGGAGAAATTGTTTTCTTTCCATCCATTTACCTAATCCTTCCATAACAATACAAAATAATCACAACTGTACCTTTTGTTGTAGGTGTATAATAAACTAAATTCAGGAGAAAATATTTTTTTTCCTTTCAAACAAAAAAGAACACTAGAAGTGTCTCCATAATTAGAAGAGTTGGAGGGCCTTGTTCAAGGGCGGATTTAGGAATTTTTCTCAATAGGACTAAAGAAAAAAAATATTTACTTTCGAATTTATTCTTGTATATATATATATACATACAGTAGAACCTCTTTAAATTAATACTCGATAAATTAATAATCTTTTTTAATTAATAAAAATGTCTGGTCCTGACTTGGGACCAGTGTAAAAAGTTGATAAATTCAATAAAATTATAAGATAATACATTTAAAAAAAAATTATATTTTATTGACCCAAATATTTCATAAATTAATAATTAGCTAAAAAGTACATAATAAATTAACTACGAGGTTTTCTTAAAATATGAATCAAGAGTAGTTTGTCTTTTATTGAATTTCATATTTAATTATTTAAAGAGAAAAAATTGAGATAGTCCTACAAGGATTAGGATACAAGATTAGATAAATTAGTTCTCATCCTAATTCTACAAGCACTTAGATACGAGATTAGAAAAACTTTGTTCTAATCATACTAAATTAAATGTTATTTTCTATTCTCATTACTTATCTTTTCAAATTGGACCGGAAAAATACAAGTCACTTTTCAAAAAAAGATATCATAATCATAATATGTTTACTATAAAGCCAAAAAAATTAAAAACATCTCTATTAATTAATAGTTATTAATTTATCTATAAAATAATATTTCGCTAAATTAATAAAATTTTATGGTCCCAACGCTATTAATTTAAAGAGGTTCTACTGTACATCTAAAGTTAAATCCAATATTTTTTCTAACTCAATTGTCATGATTTCGCTATATCACATTGAGCATTTGTAAGGAATATATAGCCATTCTAAAAAATCATTGGCTCGGTTTATTATAATTTATTTGCAATGAGCTAACCTTCTAAAAATATAAAAATAAAAACAGCTTATTGTGCAAGAATCATGTTAGGTAGAAGATTAGAAAAAAATTAGATTCACTTTTTAAAAAAAAATTCTATACATATATATATACATCTCAAATTGAATCCAATGTTTTCTCCTAACCCAAAATATTATTTTTTTTTGCAACGAGCTAACTTTTTAAAAACATAAAAAAATAAAATTAAAGGCAATAAATTAGAATTAAACAGTTCAATAAAAAAAATAAAAGACCAAAATGTCATTTAATCTTAAGGATTTGTTTGATAGAATTTGATATCATGAGGGAATCTTGGCAAAACTAAAACCTCGTAGAAGGAGTTTGGAATTTAAATAAAAACTCATCGGGAAAAATGGCATTCTCTTTTTTTTTTTTCTGTGCGGGCTAATTAATGTTTTAACTAAGAATATATAGATATCTATTTTTTTTAAAAAAAATACATAAAAATTTTAATATTTTTCTGGATAAGTAGGGGTTGCAACCCCCACTTAATTCAAGATACATCTGCCATTGTGCTCGTTGATTGTTTATACTCGTCTCTTGCCTCAATGTACTTATTCTCTTAGACTAGCTACTTTTTTTATTATTCTTTGTTTTCTTCTTTGTAATGGTCTTTGACCCACTTGTGTTATTTTCATTATTTTATTGAAATCTTTGCTGATTTTGCCAAAAAAAAAAAGTAAAAGGTTAATCTAGTCATTTAAAGATTGTATATCAAGCCACATAACAAAGATTGTAAGGTTAATCTTTGTTGATTGTATACATAATACATCAAGCTACGCCGCCACGGCTAGGGCTTTTACAGTAATCAATTGGTTGGGCTTTTTAATATGTCTCGACGTATGCCCTAAGGAAAGATTATATATAAAAACTTTTCTAGGGTTAAAGAGAAAGAAGAAATTCATAGAGAGCTAAATGGGAGACATCTCTCATTTGCCTGAAGGCATAATCCATCACATGCTATCTAATCTCACGACAAAAGAAGCAGCTCGATCAAGTATATTTTGCAAAACATGGTATAGTGCATGGCTTACGAGCCCTACTTTGAATTTTGGCAAAAGCAAGGATAATGATCCAATATACAACTCAAAGAGAAGTGAAAAGCTTCCCAAATTCATCAAAAACACTTTAAAGAGATACCAACATCAAAAAATACGTATAATGCAATTGGTTCTACCTCATATCATTTTTGATTCTTATTCACAGGACAAATGGATTGAAATTGCTATTCAAAACGGTGTCAAGAGACTTGAACTCAATTCTTATGTCAGGTATGATTGGTTGAATCCATCACATAAATATAATTTGCCACATACGGCTTTTGAAGCCAAAACACTAAGAGAACTAATTGTTCGTGGTACAAATATGATCTGGAGGGATGATAAGGTAATGTTCAATCATCTTCGGAAATTACATCTTATTAATATTTACATAGATGATAACATGTTTCAAGGTATTGTCACGAGATGCCCTTTGATTAACAACTTGGACGTTTCTTCATGTTTCGGCTTGGAAAAAATTAAGGTAACTAACCTTGATAACCTTAAGGAATTTACAGTTTGCGCTTTGGGGAATCAACATATTGAAATTGATGCACCCCATCTTCAACATTTAGATTGTAATCTCAACTATGGTGGCACTCTTGACTCGTATACAACTGAAAAGTTGAAATATTTTTCATTGGCTGGCAAACTTCCCTCGTCAATATTTTTGGACAATAATTATTTCATGCATAAGTTTCCACAAGTTGAGGATTTGAGATTACCTTGTTTCCATGGTGTCCAAAGAATCAATATATCAAGTCATTCACTTAAGCACATAAGGCTGGGAATTCACAAACGTTCGTTATACAAGCCACAGAGTTTCTCTACAGGAAGTTGATAGCAAGTGCAAATCAAGACTTAAAGGAAGTGAGATTTGAAATCTATGATGAAATCAAACATGAGTGGAAGCCAAGCGACTAGAAGAATATGTAGGAGGCACCAAGGTCCTGGGATAAAGTTCGCTTTAGGCTAGAATGGGTTCAGTTCCCTCGATCCAATCTTGGGAGAAAGGACCTACGCTCATGATTTTCATACATCAAATGGGAATAGTTTTTACATGTCCAAAGTCAATAGAAGTCTGAACGACAGTCCTAAACATGTTGTTTCGGGACATATCTTAAAGTTTTCAAGGATTAGAAGAAAAAGTATGGCATTTCAGATCATTATATTCGTAAGAGTCACGTCATTATTTCTATACACCATGTCAACACATTTTATCCTCTTTTTTTTTTTTGTTTGAAGGAGGGGCGGTACCCTCCAGAATTTTATTAATAAAGAAAAAGGTACAAGAACGAATGGGGACATTAAGCCTAACTTTCATGGGAGGATGGGGGACTTACCTGCCCTAACGTCTAACTATTCTAAAATGGGTACAAGCACCCCTTTTTACAATAGCCTATATAGAAAACATTAAATCTAGAAAAATCTAATCCTAACCAACTTCAGATTCTAAAGCAAGGAAGACCAAGTTTATCAATCTTGACCATACCTTGAAGTTGTTTGTGCCCTGTTGTATCTTGTATGATAGTCGCACACCTTGCTTTAGCTCCCAAAATTGCAAGATAGTCAGTTGGTTGATTACCTTCACGAAAGATGTGAGTAAGAATTCCATTGCTAGCAACTAAATACCTTCTAGCTCTCCTTATCTCCTCAGTAATATCCCAAGATCCTTGTTTGCCTCGGTTCACAAGCTCAACTGCGCTTAAAGAGTCCATTTCCGCCCAAACATTACAATATCCCGAGTCTAAACACAATCTCAGACCAAATATAAAAGCCAGTAACTCAGCTTTAATGGCTGATTGGGTGATGAAGGGACAGTAAAAACATTTAAGGAAGTTACCCTTATTGTCTCGGATAATACCTCC